>NC_069720.1:2490534-2495534 GCF_027358585.1 Pangasianodon hypophthalmus
ACCTCATGGCTTGGGTTTAGCATACACTCCATCTATTATTTATTAGACTTATTAAAAGTTATTTCAGAGCCGTCAGGTCCGGGCAGATCAATCGTAAAAAAGAGAGAGAGAGAGAGAGAGAGAGCCTCAAGAGTGTCCTTCATAGCTGAAAAAACCACACTGGCCATATCGAACCTGTGAAAACACAATGGGTTAAAAAATTACTGGACATGCCAAACCTGTTACGATACAATGGGTTAAAAAAAGACCAACAGCAAGAAGCTTAAACATACTGGACACACCAAACCTGTTAAAGCATAATAATTAAAAAATCGACAATACCAACAAAAAATCCTTCTGGACGTTCCAAAACTGTTACAAAACAAAACAAATGTTTTTTAAAAAATCAATCAATCAAACAAAAAATCATACTGGACAGAGCGAACCTGTTAAAACACAACGGGTTAAAAAAACTGGACATATCCAACTTGTTAAAACAAGCATTTAAATAGAAAACAACAACAACAACAACAACAACAACAACAACAAAGACATGCCGAACCTGTTAAAACAGTGTGTTAAAAAAAATTTACTTGTTACAATATAAAATAAGATAAACTGGTAAAAAAAAATCAGTAATAAGTAGTAAAATGCAGTACTAATGCATGCTAAACGTGCAAATCTGCATTTTAAAAGTTTTATGTTAATAAATAAATAAATAAATTAAACAGTAAATAATAGACTGTAAAATGCACGAGGTATTCATGTTTAACATGTGCAATTTACATTCATTTGAAAGCTTAGAATTATGAATTATATACATAAATGTATAAATTATAATTCATACAGTGTGTGTGTGTGTGTGTGTGTGTGTGTTTTAATATTCAGATCTGTTCTGCTGTATAACTGTTTTTGGCCTTAATGTGATGTATGCGCTTATGGAAGGGGGATTCATAGATGTTGTGTGTATGTATATGTATATGTGTGTGTGTGTGTGTGTGTGTGTGTGTGTGTGTGTGTAGGGGATTTGGGTGTCACAGGGCCTGTCCCTAAAAGGTCAGAAGGAGGCAGGAGACAGGCGGGGCGTAGTGGCTTCTGTGGTTTTGAACCTAACAGATGGTGAAGGTTAGGTGCCGTCCCCTCGCCTGGCCTTCGCTCGGTAATTGAGGATAATTTGAGCGCAGGCCTGTCCACTGTCGGGCCGAGGCTAGGGAGGCGAGGTTAATATGAAAATGATTTTGCATTACCGCTGGCTTTGTGTAGCCAGACACTCTTTCTCTCGCCCTCTCTCTCCCTCTCTCTCTCCCTCTCTCTCTCTCTAATCCTGGCCCGAGGCTGAGGGGGTGAAATCTTGTCAACTCTCAGCTTGGGAAGCAACACCACTGACACGAATGCGTCTCTTCAGCCGTTATTAAGCAGCGCTCTGCAGACACTCATTACACACCTCCTCTCGGGGTGCCATTGGGTTCGGGGGACGTCCTGACAACACCCCATGAACGACACGGGAGACCCTGTAATGCCCAGTGTGAACATTCGCTCAAGAACATGCTGCTAGGACGAGCTTTGACATGTCTACTGTACGAGTTCAATCATGTGCGAGGCTCTGAAAGGAAAAAAAAACGAAAGATACTGTATGTACTGGGGTTATTGAGTGCAAACAAATATGTTCCTTTATTTAGTGGAGCATCATTATAGAGGAACATCCAAAAAAACATTTTACAGCAATGGTGCACATTTGAAACATTAATAAATCCTACAGCAGTTAGACGACAGCTCCCTATAACTGCACTTTACCTTAAATATAATCATTAAAATACTTCAAAAATCTTATTTATGCATTAATGTGTAAATCTCATGCACGAAGCATCCTTATCCACAAATCGTCAAATTAAAGTTTATGAAAAGTGTCCATTTTAAATAGAAATATTTTCGAATAGTCATCATCTGAATTTCCTGAAGATCACAACTAGAAGTAAAGTGCATTCTGTCGTTCTTTTTTTCTATCTTGTCATTTCATGATATGGTGATATTGACTGACAAGATCACTTGAAAAGTACAACACTGTTTGTTACGCAAATTATACATTGAAAGAGGTTTATTAATGAAAAAAAGAATCATTTTAAATACAGAATAAGAGTCTCCTTAATGTCATCATGTCATTAGCCCGGATGGTGATTAACTACGTTTTGTGTATTTGCTAATTCTTTACTAAAAAGCTCAACAAAAGCAAAATGCAGGCAAGAAACAGTGAAAAAAAGGAGAGATCCGGATAACTCTTTATTTTAAGAACACTTATAAGGGGTTAATTAAGGTCCTGTTATTTGCATAATAAAGCTCAAATGAATCTCATTATAAATTAACCTTTAATCATAAACACTTGATTAATAATTAATAAGCGCATTATTAGTTCTACGATTAATGCTTTGTTAAGACATTGTAATGCAAATGATCAAGCATCAGTGAATCACTTTATCACTTTAAGAGCTTATAAGTCACTAATACTACAAAACATGTTCTATATTCTAAAGGAGAGTAATATATACTCACCGTCCACTTTATTAGGAACACCTGCACACCTGCTCATATATGCAGTTATCCAATCAGCCGATCATGTGGCAGCAGCACAGTGCATAAAATCATGCAGATACAGCTCAAGAGCTTCAGTTAATGTTCACATCGAACAACAGAATGAAGGAAAAGTGTGATCTCTGTGACTTTAACCGTGGCATGGTGGCACTGTTGGTGCCAGATGGGCTGGTTTGAGTATTTCAGAAACTGCTGATCTCCTGGGATTTTCACACACAACAGTCTCTAGAGTTTACACTAGTTGTAGCTCATCCACCTCAAGCTTTGAAGTGTTGTGTGTTCTGAGATGCTTTTCTGCTCACCACAGTTGGAAAGAGTGCTTATTTGAGTTACTATAGACTTCCTGTCAGCTCAGACCGGTCTGCTCATTCTCTTCTGATCTCTCTCATCAGCAAGGTGTTTCAGCCTGCAGACCCTTCGCACACAGGATGTTTTTTTTTTTTGTTTTTCACACCATTCTGTATAAACTCTAGAGACTGTTGTGTGTGAAAATCCCAGGAGATCAGCAGTTTCTGAAATACTCAAACCAGCCCATCTGGCACCAACAACCATGACACAGTTCAAGTCAAAGAGATCACATTTTTTTAGTGTGAACATTAACTGAAGCTCTTGAGCTGTATCTGCAGGATTTTATGCATTGTGCTGCTGCCACATGATTGGCTGAATAGATAACTGCATAAATGAGCAGGTGTTCAAGTGTTCCTATTAAAGTGGACGGTGAGTGTATTAGTTATCATTACTTAAAAGCTAAAAAAGTACAAAACAAGGCGATTGGTATTCTGATATTCTACAGTCAAGCTCATTTCATGTCATTTTGGTAGCAAAAAAGTGGAATATTAGTAGGCCAGTATATGTTGCATCTACAAAACAAGACCGCCAAAGCTGAAAATAACAATAACACCACAGAGCATTCATTAATTTAAAGGATTAATATTGAAATGTATATGAATATTAGAATATTGGGAAGCTTTGGTAGTTATTAGTGCCTTCAGAAGTCTGCAGAAGTCAGTTGATGCCACCTTGAACCTACAGGTATGTCTGTAATATGTTGTCTATCGTACACTAATAAACTATATATTATACTATATATATTTTACTAATAAACTATATATTATAAAATAAATTATATGGTATGATGAGGGCATTTTAGTAAGGAGTAAAACACTCCAGATCGTGTGGTTGCATGAAAATAAGCCTGGAGTGGTGTGATGTGGCACAATGATTATTTTGGATTATCATGTCACACATTTTAAAGGTTTATAGTTTAGAATTAATGTTATGGAGGTTAGGTCCTGTACTATGTTATAGCCGTGATAAATAGACATTCCCTCATCAGCCTCTCCTTCACTCTCTCTCTCTCTATCTATCTCTTTCTCTAATACTCCTCTGTCCTGAAGATTTTCTGTGCTGGGAATCTTAGCCTAAGATTATGTGGAGTGTCCGTCGTACAGGTCCGTGTGTATGAGCTGTTACTATAGAAACAATAACCTATTAGAATGAGTGCATTAATATATACCTGTCGTTCTTTTTACAGGCTGAGCTGTGTGTTTATATCAAAACAGTGCATACCTTCTGACCAATCAGTTTCGAGAATTGAACCGTGCTGTGGTATAATAGTTCAGGACAACTAATAATGCATTTATTATTTATTAAATGCATCCAATTATGAATCAGTACAAGTGTTTAGGAATAAAGTCTAATTCATAGTGAATAAACGAGTAAGGTTAATTTTAAGAGCTTGAAGGGCTAAATGTCATGGCAGTCATGGAACAGAAAACTCTGTTAACGTCCTGTCTGATCCTCCTCCAACATACTTCTCATGCTGAAGATCTACAAGTCAAAAAATAAATAAATAAGCCGAGGTTCCCCCAGGAGCGCTCCGTCAGGAGTAATTGTGGCACCGATTCTAGCTGGAAAGTCGCCTCTTCGGTGTGATGAAGTCATTTACAAGTATTGATCTGATAGTCAAACTGTGAGCATTAACCTTAAGAGCCTGGGAGGGACTTGGTGCGTAAGTGGAGGCGCCCCGGGGACCCCCTTATCAGCCGAAAGCGATCTTAGTGAGACACAAAAGACAGAGATGTATTTTTTAAAAAACCCCTGGCATCGCTCGAGATCTTTTCATAACTCGGCTCTCAGCTCTGCAGCAAAAAAAAAAAAAAAAAGTGACATGCCACTAACTCCCTGAACTGCAGTTTTTACGTCAGAATATATCAAACTGAGCTGCTGAAGTCGCTCTCGATTTCCATCCTAAAAATCAGGATTCTTCCTCTCACTTCCTCAATCAAACATATGAGCTTGCACTTGTGCAGCTAAATTTGTTAACACATCACACATCGTTATGTCCGTATGAAACTGATTCGTAGGCGGAGCTTCATATGCGTTCCATCACCATCACCATGACATCTTTTTTAGCTAGCAGAACCCGTGTGCAA